>NC_039365.1:22072870-22076618 GCF_003573695.1 Papaver somniferum | reverse complement strand
AAAAAGAAAAAAAAAAAGAAAAAAAGAATCAAGTATTTATCAATTCCATCCTCTCTTGTTCCAAAAATAAAAGAGAGTAGTCAATGTAAATAAGAGTCATGTAAAGAGTCATCTTTTGTGTTTTTGTGTTATAAGCAAGGAAGGGTGTATGCCATTGATGTACAACGCGAGTAATTGTGAAATACCTCCAACTCATTCACAATTCTCGTAAAGTCCGGACAGCTAGCTAGATTTCGACCTCGGTTCTTAGCCTGAGAAACTATCTCTTGATGATTAGTAGTCATAACATCCGATCTTTCTTTACACATGTGTAGATACACTTTACACTCTTATCACATGTCTTTATTTGTTATCAGTGCTAGGATTGTGCCTTTGATAGCTAGATTGACATATCCATTTTGCTGTGAGCTGAAACTGTCTTGCACATGTCACATTTCATGGAATCTGAGCTTATATTTTGTCCTAGAACTTTGTAGGTACGTTCTAAGCAAACCTTCACGAGACTTCACTCGTCCACTAGGGACACTTAGTGGTTTAAAAGGCTTAGTGCATACACTAAATTCATTCGAGAGACCAGCGACAGTAGTATAGGTAGGATTTCCTTAGTTTTGTTTTACTTGAGGACAAGTAAAATTCAGGTTTGGGGGTATTTGATGAGTGCTAAAAAGTGCATATTTCTATATCTTTTTCTTGGCAATTAACTCATCTTTTGTGCTCTAATTCTCCATTTTATCCCATATTCTGTATTTTCATTGTTTTCAAGAATAAATACTTTTCTTAATTAATTTTGTATTTTTAGGTTCTAAATAAAGTTTGGATGGCATTACGGAGCGAAAAGAGCAGAAAAGTGGTGGAAGCCGAGAGGAATTACGCAAGGAAGCCGCGGGGAATGTTGTGCACAAGACCAAAAGGCTAGAAATGGGCTTAACAAGGAATAATTGTTCTTAAAGAAGATATGGGCTTGGCATACCCAAGGTCCAAAACCCTTACCCAAACCCATTTCCTATATCCATACCCGTTTCCATTTCTAGCCGTCAGATTGGATCATCTCAGCATCCTACGGTCGCAGCATTGTCAGTACATCAAAGTCTGAAGCTCCTGTCTAACACTACAGCACCTAACCCCATCTTGAGCCGTCAGTTTCGTTGTATCAGGCATCCGACGGTCGATACCATCCTATTCACTTGTAGCCGTTAGATCTATCTATCATTTCCCCATCCCACGGCTCAGCTTCGCTGGACATCGAATTGGCTACACCCGCTTCACACTGTAACAACCTACACCTATACCCATCGCCAAACACTCCCCTCCTTCTTTCCATCGAACCCATCTTCTTCCTCCCACTCCCTCTGCAACTACTCCACTGCCACCACCAACTCCGTCTGCACCTTCCATACCGCCACCACCTTCATCATATCACTCTAACAACCAACACCCATCACTCTATCTACCTATTACATCAACCTCTCGATCTTTTTCTCTCTGAAACCCTAGTTTTAGGGGTTGATGAAATAGGTTAGGTTAAAGATGAGCAACAGGAGATGTAGGAGACGCACAAGAGGGATGGGTCGAAATCAAAATCAAATTTCAGAGAGTTGGTATGATTTAATTTCGATTTAGGTGAAACCCTAATTTTTGGGGATTTTGATATTTTTATGTTGCAACTATAATTAGGGATGTGTGGGTGTTGTAGAAGGTATGCCTGGATTAGCCAGAGCATCAATAGGAATAATTTAGGTTTTATTTTGTAATTTACATTTCCATGAACTGTTAGTTTTAGGGTTTGTCAATCTTTCAGTTCCACAATTTTCAATTCAAATGCACTGTTAAATATTTGTTGTTCAGAACTCCAACATGTTTTGAATGTGATTGTGTGATTGTTACAATTTTCATTAAGCTCATGTTCATGTTATGTTCTTATGTTAGCATCAGTATGATAGTTTTATACATTGTTGTCTGACAAACAACATGTTTAAGAACTTCATCATGTTTTAATTCTACTACTAAGGCAGAGATGAAACTCTAGATAAATATAACCCTATTGTATGAGCACTTCTTCTCCATGACAGTTTGATGACAAGCATGTTTTAATTTCCGAAAAGGCTATATGAACTGAATGTAGTATAATCTTAGATTGCTTGTACCTTAGAAAGACAAATAATGCTAGGGGATTGACATATGATAGCTGAGATTAAGGCATCGATGTGATAGGAGAAGAATAGTATATCATCTTAGAGAATTATATGCAGCTAGGGGTGTAATTGAAGCCTTAGTTCTCACCTTATCCCTTAGCTTCCATCACTTCCCTTGGCTCACAGCCTTGGTTTGTTTGTCTTTGTTTCACTTTTTATTTGTTCTCTATCACTGTTACCTCATTGCTTTACTTACTGCCTTGTTAATTTAGATAACTAGCTTAAAAACTTCAACTATACACCCTAGTCCCTGTGGAAATGACCCGTTCTTGCACAAGCTACAATCGACACCGTGCACTTGCGGTTAACAAGTAGGCTTCCTCTTGCTCTTATTTTCTGTCCCCTTTCAAAGCCTACCAACGATCACATCAAATTTAGACGTGTACTCATGTGTTTGGAGAGTGTTGAATCAATTCTACATCGTGTAAGATCATGTTTGGAGTGTTTATACATCATTTCAGCGCGTGGAGAGCTAATTAAAGGAAGAAAGTATCCAAAAAATATTTTCTCTTTAAGACGAGTAAAGAGAGAATTATATTGAGTTATGACGTGATTAAATGAGGCTGAGGAGTATAAATAGATTTCTGGTATCACAGAGAATGGGGATCAAGAGTTTGGGGTCGAGCCAGAGCCGAGAGGAGCGAGAAATCGGGACTTGAAGGATTGTTCACCTGCTGCTGCTGAATAAGAAGGAGGATCTAAAGAACACGAAGAACGGACGGCCAAAGACCGTCGTTATTCAACAGTTCCAGCAGCAGTGGAGAAGTGTCGCAGTTTAGCTGCAGTTTTCTGATATCGTTTCTTTCTGGACGTGTTTTGTGAGTCTCAGAACCACTGTTTTATAACTTTTGACTCTTTTAATCATACTTTGAGCATCAAATATATATATTGAGAACATGATTATTATGATTAGCTAAACCCCAACACTGGGATGATGGAGGAAGCCGTTCTTTACGCATATGATAATTATATTAATTGTTTTTTTGACTACTTGCACTTTTTATTAATCGATTTATGATTTTTCTTAATTGGTTGTGATATCGTATGATGATGTATGCTTGGTCGTAGTGCTTTTGATGCTTCATGCTAGTGATATACAATAAATATTCTAAAAATCTACCTTGGCAAGAATGAGAGTCCTTATGATTTGATCTATAATTGTTTCGAATAAATATATGAATTGTGTGAATGATTAATGGTGGAATCCTGTGTCCTAGTGTCTCTTGATCCTGTGACAAATATTGTGTATATATTTTTGTTTTAAAAATCTTTTCAAGTCCGAGCAACGAATTCTTATTTACCGCAAAATTAATACTACAACAAAAATGGCGCCGCCGACGCGGACTTGTGTATAGATTTATTTTTATTTTTATTAATTATTTTTGTTCTTCTTTACGTTTTTGGGTTTTTTGTCTTTTTCTTTAAGATTTTGGAAGTTGGAGCGAAAGAAAATTTTGCCAAAGTTTTTGGTGAATACTTAAAGACTGGAGTAAAAGGCAAAGCGAAAGGGGCGAAAGAAGAAGATTTTTTTTTTTTTTTTATTTTGATTAAAAAAA